>NC_056740.1:535296110-535306110 GCF_019279795.1 Protopterus annectens | reverse complement strand
GCCAAATATGAGATAAAAACAGCCACACAGTTGAAGGATAACAACAAGGCATTCTTTAACTATGTTAGAAACCTCAGAAACAATGCCCAGCAGTGCATAAACTTAACAGTAAAAGATATTATATACTCAGACCTAGATGCATTACAGTATTGCTTCATAGATAACTACTAGGCTAGCTGCTGTTGTAGGCCATTTTAAGCCTAGCCAGTTTACCTTTCAAAATGTGAGAATCAAACACTGTACCTTGTGTCTGTGAGGTAAACACCTTTATCACTATGCCAAACCACACTTCAAAATATTTCTAGAGAGCAGAAGGTGATTAACAGCTGTGGTTAAGGTTATGCTTACCTGATTCCATAGCCAGGTAATTTTCGAAGCATTTAGGTGACATGGTTCATTTCTGCTTGAGAGGAGGTAAGGAGATATGTCTGGCAGAATGTGAATTTGGCAGCAGATAGCAGCTGATGTTAATGCAGTGGGAAGACATAGCAAGACATATGACCAGGTGCGCCACAGAGCCACTGACATGATTTCATTAGCCTGTAGGAGAGCAGCTGGAGTGGCCCGTGACCATATGGCTACGGGGGGGGGGCTGCTACAGAGCCACCACTGACACCAAATGAAGAGTTCCTGTCCACTGTCAGGGATCCAGACAGCTCACAGGGAAGTGCACAGCAGCATGTGACTGACATTGGTGCTGCTGTTTCAGGGAGGACAAGGATGGCCTAGGAGGAGTGTCCACATAGGCTTAACTATATCAATTGTTAAATACATCTTGGATACTAAAATAATGACCAAAAATGGATAGTAAAATATTAACAGCAAATACAATCTTCTATTTAACATTTTTAACTGTATTTTTGGGGGGGGAATACATCTTTGATAAAGTTAACACAATCAGGTTGATTATACATGGGCTTGACCTAGATGTGCCCTCCCAAGTTCTTGTTAAAAGTATGGTTAATTGATTATATAAAAGGGAAAATTTTAAAACACCATGTGTTAATCTTCATTGTGATACTGGTGTCCTTACCTTTTGCTTAACTTCTTACATGACCATCTCTAATATATCGAGCAGACAAGCATCTACACAAGACAAGACAAATGTTTTTTGTCACTACTGATGAGGAATTAAAAGGCATTTTTATTTTCTGATGTGGGTGTCAGGACTGTTGTGTGTATTGCTGTACTGTCTGTAAGAGTAGCACCACTGTTAGTCTGTTAGCATATATTGGACTACAGTAGTGTAGGTATTCATTTCTTCCTGTATTTGTTGCTTATTATCACAGGTGATCCTGACAGTACAGGTGTGGGACATCTACCACCTGATGTAAGTGTATCAGCAGACTCTGATGATGGTGGCCAAACAGAAGCACAGTGGGGGGTGCAGAGGGTGAATCTAACACTGAGATTGACATTCAGCCATCATCTGTAATTCCATCAGACACAGCCAAGTAGGCCTATATCAGCACCTTCCAGTGAGCCCTCAAATACTGGACAGGTGGAGAGTGATACCCTCAATCAGATTAGTGTGGTGACTGCGACTTCAGTACCTGCTGACTATGGACATAGGCAAAGTATGAACACAGACACACACACAGATTTTCTGATCACGGTCTGTTGAAGTTGGAAGTTTTGGACCATCGAAATTTAGAAGTAGCTCCATGTATAGATACACACACACACACACACACACACACACACACACACACACACACACACACACACACACGTGTGTGTGTGTGTGTATGTATATATATATATATATATATATATATATATATATATATATATATATATATGTGTGTGTGTGTGTGTGTGTGTGTGTGTGCATCTGTATATGTGTGTCTATATATATATATATATATATATATATATATATATATATATATATATATAAAGCCCCCCACCTATTTCCATTTAAAACAAGAAAATACAACAAAAACTACACACCCCCCTAACTATATCAATTCCAGGGTCGCACAACATTGGGGAGGGGGGCAAATCCCTGTTAAGTGCCTTGAATACTGGTTGTCGACCAAATGGATGTCGATCAAATGGTCTGTCGATCTTATGAAGTAGACTCTTTATATATATATATATATTTACATACATACACACACACATATATATATATATATATATATATATATATATATCCTTGGCATGAAGTGGATTATGATGGCTGCAAAATGGGTGTAGTTATCAAATCCCATTCTGATATTCAAAAGCTCCAACAAATGTTTGGTGTGTTAATCATTGACTTACCTTCAATGCCTTCAAATGCAGCATAGTTTATGTTGGTAAAGCTTATATCTGTACCACTTACCATACAGATATCTTACTCTGGCACAGTCACTAGGTACTTGGGTCTCTGCATTGCTTGCAGAATCTCCTTTAATCACCATGGCTCTTAAGTTGTAAAATCCTTCTACCTTACACAGCTTATCCTTTGCGGCTTCTCTTCAAGTTCCAAATAAGTTGCACCCTTACTGTATTCATTCTTTATTAGGCTGATCATTGAAAACAATACCCCCATTGGCACATACCTCACAAAGTATTGAAAACAATTCATAATAATTCAATGCTACCTCAACAAAAAGATCTCGGGTCTCACTAACATTAGTTACTCTGATAGACCTGTCTCTCTACAAAGTGTCCTACATATTCCGGAGGGGGTCATGTCCACTAAAGTTCCCATGCTATGAATGACCCAGCACCCTAAGATCACAATCACCGTAATAAAACTACTTTCTTATCCAGGAAAAAAGAGGTCATTGTTCCCTTCTACTCGTCACTCATTAGACCCAATATAGAGTACAATGCTCCTTTTGGTATGTACCTCACAAGACATCTACAACAACTGGAAAGGCCACAGAAATACCTCACAAAGAGGATTACCGGCCTCAAAGAGATGCCCTCTGCAGACCGTCTAAAACAACTGCAGCTTTACTCCGTTGCATATCGCCTACTCAGAGGCTATCTCTACCTAACACACAAAGCTATGTCAAACCCAGAGCTTTTAGACATGCTCCACTTAAAGAAATCCCAATCCCTACAAGCTACATGCTCTAGGGACCTAAACCTTGTCACCACAATAAACAGAACATGCTGGAGGGATAGATTCCTGTCCCAGAGACTTCCCATACTCTGGAACAAACTACCTATCTATATCAAACAAAGCTCCTCATTAGCACGCCAAGAAAAATCTTGATGATTGGATGGGAGATAGGAAATTCACCCCGGGGATCACTTCTGTGGCTCTGCTCGACAGTGGCACAGGAAAATAATTTTCTTGGGTGGCGAAAGCCAGGGTACATTTGGCTAGGCTTATATAGGCCCTAGGGCCAATAGCCTAGTACATACCTATGAACCTATTGTAAACCTAGACTATCACATCAACAATACCAGACGTCAGGTTAAGTAACTTACCCAATGCATTCCACATTTGTAAAATAGGTTGACTTTACATGTCAAGCAGTACTTCTTTTGCAACCTTTATAACCAGTTTGGATAACTGTAAGATTAGAATACAGGACAAAACAAATAAAAACAGCAAATCCATTTTTTTTTTCAAAAAATGGGTTGTTTTCCCCTCCTAGATGAAAAGTAAATATTCTTTTCTTTCAATCTTTTGTGGATGCAATTAGAGTTTCAATTTCCTAATCTTGTTATACCTACCATCATGGAAAACTACTAATGGAGTCTGTGTATGTTATGTACTGCTTGATTAACATACAATAAATAAATTTATAAAAAAAATACTACTTAGGTCAGCTGCAGTTCATAATACATTTTTTCAGCAAGGTTAGGTCTGTTATTTACTCACAAAACATATTCATATCCAAATTTACCTCAGCATAGACCTCAGCTTTAGTAAGCAATCTCATTAAATGACAAAGAAGAGCATTCACAAGTGGTGATCTTTAAATGTGTGCAAACTGGTCCCTGTGCAATACAAACACAAGCTATTAGCACATCATTTTAGCTTTTATCTACCATCACCACTAGTTGCAACACAAAAAGACAACTTGGGAGGATTCACAGCTTAGTTACTGTGAAGATACAGAAAGCCATTAGTAACCCTCCTCCATCTTGTTATTGAAGCCCTGCTACTAAATATTTCATTCATGTGTGTGTGTGTGTGTGTGTGTGTGTGTGTGTGTGTGTGTGTGTGTGTGTGTGTGTGTGTGTGTGTGTGCATATAGATATTTCTTTAACTTATTGAAACCAAAAATTACTTAATATTCAGTCATAAATCATAAAAGTCCAATACACACACACCTCTCAGTTCTCACGAATTTGAGGGAACAAATCTAATTTTTTCTCAAACTTTTGTTCCATCCCTCCTAAATTTGAAAATTATTTTGCGTTCACAGCACCCAGTAACAGTACCTAATATGAAAGCTTCTCCCTAATTATTTTTTCTTTGTTCGTATTTTAAAGATAACAGTTGAAAGACATGACATACATATACAGGTAGAATGTGCTAACACATATGAAGCTACTGACCACATTAGAAGAGTGGGCCACTTTTTCCATTTTTTTCAGGTTCAACTTGTTTCAGAACAAAAACAAAACTCATGTTTGTTACAGTCCTTTGCAAGAACTGTTTACAATTAAAAAATGAGTACATTCATCAAAACAAATAAAATGTCTCCAACTGTCTAATAGGTTCATAGGTGTGTACTAGGCTTATGGCCCTGGAGCCTTTACAAGCCTAGCCCATAGAAGTGCCCTGGCATCGTGCCACCTGATGTTAATTCCCAGTGCCTCTATCAAGTAGAGCCACTGCAGTGATCTCTGGGGTGAACTTTCTATTTCCCATCCACTCATCAAGATTTCTCTTGAAGAGGGGCAGTGCGGTGCTCTGCTTGATGTGTCTAGAAAATCTATTCCAGAGCATGGGCAGTCTCTGGGTTATAAACCTGTCCCTCCAGCATGTTCTGTTGATTGTGGTAATGAGGTTGAGGTCTCTGGAGCATGTGGTCCGGAGGGATTGGGATTTCTTTAGATGTAGCATTTCTACCAGAGCTGGGTCAGACATGGCTTTGTATGTCAAGCAGAGATTGCCTCTTAGCAGATGATATGAGACAGAGAATAGCTGGAGGTTTTTGAGTCTGTCCATGTAGGACATGTGTTTAAGACCTAGGATCCTCTTTGTCAGGTACTTTACTGGCCTCTCCAGCTGTTGCATGTGTCTCTTGAGGTACATGCCAATGGGTTTTTATACTCGACTGGCCTAATGAGGGAAGATCAGAGAGAGATAATAACCTCTTTCTTCCTGGATGCAAAACCCTTGGTAATGAGATGTGCCACATGGAAGGACTTTATTGACCACATTGGCAATGTGGTGGTCAAAGGAGAGGTTGCTGTCAATCTGTGCCCCCAGATCTCTTATAACACCCTTCAGTGTTCAGTGGGCTCCCATCAATGTGGTAATTAGTGTGAACTGAGTTTTTCCCAAAGGGGATGATGCTTTTTTTGGCATTAAGCTTAAGGCCATGGTTTCGACATTGGTCTCAGTGAGGTCTTTCTGTAGGATGTCTACATCACTTGGGGAGTTAATAATGGCTCCCAGCTTGCAGTTGTCTGCAAACTTTGTTACCCAGAGTCCCTCTGTGTTGGCCTGGACTTCTGAGAAGTAGATGCCAAATAGGAGGGGACCCAGGACTGATCCCTGTGGGACTCCAGTCGTGACTGGTCGGCAGTCTGACTTGGAGTCTACTACTTTCGCACTGTGGGTTCTGTGAGCCAATTTGCAACCCACCTAGTGATATAGGGTTTGATGCCTAGTTTGTTGAGTTTATCAATAATTCCTGAATGGGGAATGGTATCATAGGCCTTGGCCAGATCGAGGTAGGCTGTATAAACTGCCTTGCCCTCATTCACATCTCTGGTGACTGACTGAAAGATGTCAACCAGGTTGAGCAGGCATGATCTACTTTTCACAAAACCAAATTGCGTGGGATCTAGAGTTTGGAGATTCCCTGTATCATTATTAATTACGTCCATGATGATGCGCTCCATAGCCTTACATATTAGACTCGTCAGGCTAATGGGGTGATAATTCCCAGAGTCTGTAGTCACTCCCCCTTTATAGAGAGGGATGGCTGTAACAGTCTGCCATTCAGTAGGGACAAGGCCTGAGGTGAGGCTGTGATTGAACAGAGCACACAGATGTGGTGCCAGTTCACCCTGTAGTTCATGTAGAACACATCCTGGGATATTATCAGGTCCCATGGAAGCTGTATTCTTGGCCTTGGACAATGCAACTTTAACCTGTGCTGCAGTAATACTGGGTACCTGGCATTCCTCCTATATTGTGATTGGTCCTTTGGGGGGGGGGTAAAGTTGGCACTGAATCTGTTGGCCAGTATGTTGGCAATATCTGTTGGCTCAGTATAGGAGGTACCATTGTGCAGTAACTCAGAGCAAACCTGGGTATTGCCGTGGAGATTCTTGATATAACTATAGAAGGCTTTGTGGTTGTTTTTAGTGTCTGCCGCAATTTTGCCTTCATAGCTGACTTTAGAGGTTTTGATGAGCGATCCCAACTTTTTGTTGTGGCTAATAAGGGAGTTTTTCCAGTCTTGGGACCTCACCTTTTTTTGTAACAGTTTCTTCCTTCTGTTGTAGAGTTTATTAATGGCAGAGGATCACCAGATTGGCTTCTTGGAGGAGAGTGTCTTGGTTCTATTGGGTATTGATAGTGCCATTTATTTATGTACGTGTTTGTACAGTGCATTGGTGTATGATTCAGCAGTCACGCATCTATTTTCCATTGACATGGGTGCTGTGAAATTAGCCACCTCTGTTTTTAGGAGCCCAAAGTCAACTTTGGAGAAGTTTTTCATGGTGGTTACTTTTGCGGTGGGGGGGTGAGATGTGGATTTCCATGGTGATTAGTTTGTGGTCGGATCTAACCAGGAAGGAATTGACTATTGGTGTAGAGCAACGGTTGCCCATGTTAGTAATAACCAGGTCAAGGATGTTGCTTCCTCTAGTGGGGGCAAGAATGAGCTGGTCCAGGGCATTGGAATTGATGAATTCCAGGAAGCATTGGGCCAGTGTATTAGTGTATGAGTAGTTTTCCCAGTTGATGGAGGGGTAGCTGAAGTCACCTACTGTGAGGGTGTTGGGTTAGACATTAATAGTTTCCAGGGTGCTTAGGAATGTGGAGTGAGAGTCTTGGGACATGGTTGGGGGCCTATAGCAGGCTACGACCTGAATTACCATTCTACCAATGTTACAATGTTAGTTGTACCTGAGGTATCTCAGATGCATTATGTTGGGCTGCTAGGCTGGAGGTGTGCATATCCTTTATGAATATGGAGACATCACCACCTTTGGAGCTTCGGTCCATGTTCTGGGGCCGAAAGGTGTGGAATGAGTTATAGCCTGGTAGCGCAGGGGTGCTTTCTGCTGCTTTAAACCAGGTCTCCATTACAGCACAAATGTCCATGTTCTCCATTTTGAGGAGTGCTTCAAAAAAGTGCATCTTGAGATTTAGACTTATAGCACTGAGCAGCATGACCATCAGAATGCATTTATTTATAGCTGTTACGGTGGTAATTTGGTCTTTAGAACATCGTGTAAAAAAGGCACTATAGGGGTGGCAAGAGCCTTAGCCAGTATCTGGAAACCCATGGGTGACAAATGCAGGCCATCTCTGGCAAAGCATTGGAGTCTGTCAATCATGTCATCCCAAGCAGACAGATACTGGATCCCCTTAGAATGACACCAGAAATTTAGCCAGTTGTTAGCCAATCATTTTATGCTTGTACTGTGGTATCAATCTGGATGATGGTAGGATGCTGCTCAGGGCTAGGGACATACCTGCCTGGGCCACATAATCCGAGAGCTACACCATGACTTTTTTCATGTATTCCAGGTAGGTGCATCTAAGGTCATTTATACCCACGCGGATAGTGACATAGTCATACTTGTACTTGTTATGGAGTGACCTGAGTGTGTGTGTTATGTGTCGGATTCTGGCACCCGATAGACAGCTGACTATTTATTTATTTATTTATTTACAGTTTGTTAACCAGAAAAGTCCATTTGGCCAAAATGAGCCTGTTTTCAATGGAGGCCCAGGGAGAAAAGCTCCCTATACAATTATTACAAAGCTAGTATCAACAAAGTTAAATACAATACAGTTTTCAAAACTACTAAAAACACAGCAATATAGAAGACAGAAAAATAACATTTGAGCAAGGTGTTGTAACAAAGTATTGAATGAAATTAAAACAAGTATTTTGTAGTACACAAGTATAATTTGAAGTGCAGGCACTTAATGCACTCAGTTTCATGAGGGGAGAGGTGGGAAGAATTAGCAGGAGAGTAGAACAGTGAAAGGTGAATAGGATGAATTATGAGAAAGGAAAAAGGGAGAGGGAGTGGAAATGAAATGAAGGGAGTCACTAGGGTGAGTTATGAGGAAGGGGAGAGGGAGTCGGAATGAAATGAAGGGAGTCACTAGGGTGAGTTATGAGAAAGGAAAAAGGGACAGGGAGTGGAAATGAAATGAAGGGAGTCACTAGGGTGAGTTATGAGAAAGGAAAAAGGGAGAGAGAGTGAAAATGAAATGAAGGGAGTCACTAGGGTGAGTTATGAGAAAGGAAAAAGGGAGAGGGAGTGGGAATGAAATGAAGGGAGTCACTAGGGTGAGTTAAGAGAAAGGAAAAAGGGACAGGGAGTGGACATAAAATGAAGGGAGTCACTAGGGTGAGTTATGAGAAAGGAAAAAGGGAGAGAGAGTGAAAATGAAATGAAGGGAGTCACTAGGGTGAGTTATGAGAAAGGAAAAAGGGACAGGGAGTGGGAATGAAATGAAGGGAGTCACTAGGGTGAGTTATAAGAAAGGAAAAAGGGAGAGGGAGTGGACATGAAATAAAGGGAGTCACTAGGGTGAGTTATGAGAAAGGAAAAAGGGAGAGAGAGTGAAAATGAAATGAAGGGAGTCACTAGGGTGAGTTATGAGAAAGGAAAAGGGAGAGGGAGTGGGAATGAAATGAAGTGAGTCACTAGGGTGAGTTAAGAAAGGAAAAGGAGAGGGAGTGGAAATGAAATGAAGGAGTCACTAGGGTGAGTTATGAAAAAGGAAAAAGGGAGAGGGAGGAAATGAAATGAAGGGAGTCACAAGGGTGAGTTATGAGAAAGGAAAAAAGAGAGGGAGTGGAAATGAAATGAAGGGAGTCACTTGGGTGAGTTATGAAAAAGGAAAAGGGAGAGCGAGTGGAAATGAAATGAAGGGAGTCACTAGGGTGAGTTATGAAAAAGGGAGAGGGAGTGGAAATGAAATGAAGGGAGTCACTAGGGTGAGTTATGAGAAAGGAAAAGGGAGAGGGAGTGGAAATGAAATGAAGGGAGTCACTAGGGTGAGTTATGAGAAAGGAGGAAAGGGAGTGGAAATGAAATGAAGGGAGTCACTAGGGTGAGTTATGAGAAAGGAGGAAAGGGAGTGGAAATGAAATGAAGGGAGTCACTAGGGTGAGTTATGAAAAAGGGAGAGGGAGTGGGAATGAAATGAAGGGAGTCACTAGTCTGAGTTATGAAAAACGAAAAAAGGAGAGGGAGTGGAAATGAAATGAAGGGAGCTGTTTTGCCTTAGGGGCTTAGGTTGAGGACCACACTGTGTAGGTGAGCAATGTGTCGTGTGGTGTGTGCTGTGTTGTGGTGGTTGAGTGCGTTTCTGCCTTGGAGGTCTCTGCTGTTTGGGTAGATTTCTATTGAAAGCCTCTACGAAGGTGGGTGTGTGGTTTGTGTTTTTATGTGAGAGCTGTGATGGTGGGTGTTCTGGAGGGCTATGTGTTGCATGTGGTGTGGTGCAGGTGTTGACCTTCTCTTCACCAGCTATTCCGGTCTTGGCTTCAGAGTGCGTGGCTTCCAGTTTGGATATATAAGTGCATCACTCACAAGTATTAGTGTTGGTAGGTAAGAGGAGAGGGCCGTCTGTGTACATGAGGCAGTTGCTACACTGCCTCAGAATGTCCAC